>NW_011645722.1:0-4289 GCF_000225545.1 Orbilia oligospora ATCC 24927
GCTAATATTATTTACAATTTCTTATTTTAAAAAATCTAAAATATTAAGAAAAATTAATTTTAGAATTATAATAAAAAAAATTCTTAAGAAATATTTATATAATATTATATTATATTTTGTAAAATTATTTTTAAAGTAGATTAAATATTTAAATATTTTTTTTTATTATTTTATAAAAAAAGATATTTTTTTTTGATAATGGTTATATATTATTAATATTCTAATATCAAGTTTTTTAAAATCTTTTAATTTCTTTTTGTAATATTTAGAATAATATTTAGATTTTGTTTTTTTTAATGTTTTTTGAATTTGTTTTTGATTTATAATAAAGATATATTAATTGTATATTTGATAAATATTTAATAGTTTAAATTTAATTTTTTTTACTATTATTTAAATTTAATAATTTTATATATATATTTATTTATATAATTATGTATAATATAAAATTATATTATAATTTGTTTTATAAAACTAATAAAATTATATAATATTATTCTTTTATAGAAATTTTTATATTAGAAAATCTTTTATTTAATTCTTTTGTACGATATTTTTTCTATATATAATTTTGTTTTATATAAAATTTCTTTTATAAAATTAATATTTTTTATAAGTTATTTTTTTATTTACGAAAAGATTTTATATAAGAAATTTATATAACGAAGTTTTTTTTAAAGAAGAAGATAATATTATAATTTAATTATATTAATTAACTTGATTAGAAAATATATTTTAATATAATAAATATACTTTTTGTTTTTATTTTTCTTATTTTATAAAATATTTTTAGTTATAATTATTTAGATTTTTTAGATTAAGAGTTTATATACTTATTTTCTGTTTTATATATAAATGTGTGGAATAATATATTTTTTGTTTTAATTGATAAGTGGAAATCTTTGGTATTAGTTTGTTATGTAATGTTTGATGTTAAGATTATGGTTGTTGGATATTGTTAGTGGTTGTTGGATTAATAATTATTGATAGTTATTGATAGATATTATGTCTATGATTGTTTATAGGAAACTTTATTATGTATTTAAAGATTTTTGAGTGATGGTAGTTTTTAGTTTATTTTGGAACTTTATTGGTTAATTTATTAATAATTTTATTAATTTAGTTTATAATTTATATTGAATAGTATTTAGTTTTATAGTTAATTATTGTGTTATATTTTCTATTTATATAACTTTATATTTTTACTTTGAATACTATATTATTTTTTGAGAGATTTGAATATATAGAGTTGAGAAATATAGTAGAGTGCTAAGTTGTTTTAGGAAATTTTGCCAAGGAATCCTGGGACAGGTGTAATAATTATATTTTTTAAGATAATTAATCTTTTTTAATTAATTATATTTTATTATTTTTAAACTTTTAATTTTTATAGAATTTCAACTTATTTTTATGTTTTTTTTAATTTTTATTAAGTTTATAATTTTTATATTATTTTTGTGTATAATTTTTATAAATTTTCGAATTCTGATATTTCTTTTTTTAAATTTTCCATTTTTTTTATTTTTTTTTTAATAGGTTGTTTATTTTTTTTAATTTTAGAATTAAATTTTTTTTATTTAATTTTTTTTTGTTGAGATTTATTGAGATTTATTGTTTTTGTCTTTTTTTGTTGTTGTTGTTTTTGGGTAGGTGGATGTAATTTTGGGTTGTTATTATTAGTTTATTTAAAAACGAATTAGTGGGTATATTATTTGTTATTATTAAATTAAACTATTTTAGTTTTAGTTTGATTTTTAGTGAGAAATTTTTTTTTGTGTGGTAGATGATTGCAAAATTATCTGTTTTTTGATTTTTTGTTTATTATTTGTCAATTTTTATTGTAATTTATTTTTTTAGATATTCTGATTTTATTTTCTTTACTCTTTTGATTTATCTAATTTTTATTGCTTTTGGATATTTTGTTCAAAAGTTATGGGGAGGTCGTTCTGTATTAATTTTTTTTTTTTTTTGATTAATTGTTTAGAAATCTAAAATAAGATTATAAAGTTCCGAAAATAAGTAATAAGTCTTAGATATTACATTAAAGTGGGTGGATAAAAACAGCAAACTCATAATATTGTTTTTTTTATAAAAAGAAGAAAGATATAAAAAATAAAATAAAAATCCTAAAATAAAAACAAAAACAAAAAACAAAATATAATAATAAAAAGTATTTTCCATATTTTATTCTATTTTTTAGTTTATTGTCTATTTTATGTTTATGTGTAAAAATCAAATAAAATGCGAAAGTCATGTATTAGAATAGTTTCTTCAAACTGCCATAACTGAAAGGTTGCACGCGTGTATGATAAATAATAATAATAATAATAATAATCAAAAAAATTTAAAAAATTAAAATTTTTAATATTTATAACAAAAAATATTAAAATATATAAAACAACAAATATACAATAAATAAATTATATAATAAAATAAATTTATATTATACAAAAAAAATATTATTAATTGAAGATTTTAATACACATCATTCATTATAAAATTTTGGAATTAAAATTAATTTAAGATCAAAAAAAATAATTAAATTAATTAAAAATAAAAATCTACAATTAATAAATAAAAAAAATATAAGAATATACTATTATATTAAAAAAAACAAAACAAAATTTTTAATTATAAATTTATCATTTATAACTTTTAATTTAAAAGAATTAATTACTAATTAAAAAATAAATAAAAAGATAAATACAAGATTTAATCATAAAATTATTTGTCACGACCCAGCCATATTGACTAACCCGATTAGGAAATATGTTTTGGCACAACAAACATGCTTCTTGTTTTTGTCTTTCTTTACCTCACAAAATATTTTTAATTATAATTATTCAAATTCTTTAGATTAAGAATTTATACACCTATTTTCTGCCTTATGTACAAATATATTATAAAATAACACATTCCTTATTTTAACTAACAAACAGAAATCTTTAACACTAATCCATCATGCAACATTTGACGTTAAGGTTATAATTATCGGACGTTGTTAGTAATTATCGGACTAACAACCACTAACAGCTATTGACAAAACATCATATTTATATTTATAAAAAACTTTATTATGTATTTAAAAAACTTTTAAGCGATAACAATTTTCAATTTATCTTAAAACTTCATTAATTAATTTATCAACTTAATTTATAACCTATTTAAATAGTATTTAATTTTATAGTTAATTACTGTATTACATTTTCTATTCATATAATTTTATATCTTTACCCCGAATATTATACTACTTTTTGAGAGATTTGAACATATAGAGTTGAGAAACACAGCAGAGTGCTAAGCTGTTTTAGGAAACCTTGCCAAGGAATCCTGGGACAGGTGTAACATTATCTCAATTAAAATAAAACCTAATAATAATAATTTAGTAGATAATTCTACATCAACTAATAAATTTAATTAAAATAAAATAGATTAAAATAAATTTAAAAAAAAATTATTGAATCTAAATAAAAATCTAAACAAAAACAATTTATAAAATAATTTTATAAATTCTTATATTATAAAAAAAAGAGATTTAAAAAACAACTTAAAAAAAGCAACATTTCTATTTCAAAAAAATATAATTTTAATAGTAGAAAAATCTACATTAATATTAAAAATTATACTAAAATCTAAAATATAATAGAATAAAAAAATTAAAAAAATAAAAAAAGAGATATTAAAACAAAAAAGAATATAAAAATTAAATAAATCCTAAAAAGAATGGGAGATATTTAAAATAAAAAGAAATAAATATTTTAAAGAAATAAAATCTATAAAAGAAAAATCATAAATTAATTTTCTAATTATTATTATTATTATTTATTATACACGCGTGCAACCTTTCGGTTATGGCAATTTGAAAAAAACTGTCCTAATACATAACTTTCGCATCTCATTTGATTTTTACATATAAATATAAAACAGATAGTAAATTAAAAAATAAAATAAAATATAAAAAATACTTTTTGTTATTATATTTTATTTTTTTGTTTTTATTTTTATTTTAAAATTTTCTTCTTATCCCTTATATCTTTCTTCTTTTTATAAAAAAAAATAATATTATAAGTTTACTATTCTTATCCACCCACTTTAATATAATATCCAAAACTTATTACTTATTTTTAGAATTTTATAATTTTATTTTAAATTTCTAAATTTCCCCATCCTATAAATAAACTATCTTTCTAATTTTTATTACTTCTTTATACAATATTTATTTTGTTTAAAAATCTTTCTAATAAAATCATACTATCTTTATTAAATAATAAATAATTATAATCAAATTA
>NW_011645723.1:0-5946 GCF_000225545.1 Orbilia oligospora ATCC 24927
TTAAATAAAAATAAAAATTTTACTAAATTTAATAATAAATTTATTTCAACTTTAATACAATTAAAAATCAGATATGATTACTTTAACAATTATTTAATTAAAATATCAAATTCTGGGGTTTTAAATAAAAATTATTTATACAGAAATACACCATAAATACTAAAATATTTAATTATAAAATGCCAATTTTATAAAAAAAAAAAAAAGATATTAAAAGAAAAATTTAAAAATAAAAAATAATTTGATTATAATTATTTATTATTTAATAAAGATAGTATGATTTTATTGGAAAAATTCTTAAATAAAACAAATATTATATAAAGAAGTAATAAAAATCAAAAAAATAGTTTACTTATAAAATAAAAAAACCTAAAAATCTAAAATAAGATTATAAAATTCCAGAAATAAATAATAAATCTTAAATATTATATTAAAGTAAGTAAATAAGAATAATAGATTCATAACATTGTTCTTTTTATAAAAAAAAAAAACACAAGGGATAAGAAGAAAATCCCAAAATAAAAATAAAAACAAAAAATAAAAAATAACAATAAAAAGTACTTTCCAAATTTCATTCTATTTTTCAGTTTACTATCTATTTTATATTTATGTGTAAAAATCAAAATGAGGTGCGAAAATCATGTATTAAAACAGTTTCTTCAAACTGCCATAACCGAAAGGTTGCACGCGTGTATGATAAATAAATAAATAAATAAATTAGTAATTAGAAAAATACAATAAAAGTAATGTATTATAGTGATAAGAGTTAATAATTAAATAATAATCGATCACTAATCAATCATTACAATCTTTATTATATAAGAGCACAGTAGATCTGTTTATATGTATTTTATTCTTCAGCTATTAACTTATATAGTTATAAATTAATAGATTTTCTAGTTATAAACCTTCTTCATTCTATTTTCTACCCATACACATAGTTAATAGATTGCGATCTCATAATTCCCGCCCAGTTATTCTAACACAATATAAAATTTTATAGTAAATAACTAGCTTTTAGAAATTAATTAAAAATTAAATATATTAACTATATAATTTTTTGAAAATTGAATATATTATAAATAAATATAACTTAATTTTAATTATATTTTCTTTAGATTTATTTAAATTAAATTAAAAATTATAAAAATTATATAAAAAGTGTGCGGCATAACTGGGTGTGTGCGCAAAGTGGGTAGAACACGTTATATAAAATATAAATTTATATATATAAATACAATAGAATAAGTAAGTACATTAATATTAGATAAAAAATACGTTGATTACTAGTGAAATTAGATAGAAATGAACTAATAATACTATATAAAAGATGAATATGTGTTTAAATAGAAAGTAACCTGTTATTTTCCATGTCATCGTATTCTGACAATATATATAATTAGATTTTTTTTAAAAATAATTAATAAATTTAGATATTTTTAAATTTAGAAAATTAAATAAAAAAATAAATAATAATATATTATAAATTTTTAATTTAATAATATGATATTTATACTAAACTCATAAGTTGTTAAAAATTATAAATGAAAATATAAATTTATAATAAATTAATTTTGTTCAAATAAATATATAAAATATAGAGTTATATATATAAATAAAATAAAATAAGTATATTAATATCAAGTGATAGATAAATTAGTTCTTAATAAAATTACGTAGAAGGTAAACTAATAATATTAGATAGAAAACAAGTGTCTCTATTCAGGTAGAAGGTAACCTCTAGTGATCGTATCTTGACAAAATTATCATATAATTAATTAATAATTCTTTAATAATTAATCATTATTTAATTATTAACCCTTATCACGGCGATTCATTGTTTTTGTTGTATTTTTCCGGCTACTGGTTTTTCTAAGTACTTCCGAACCATGACTGCTAACAATAACCACCTTTTGCCCTAAGCAACACAATTGAGGAGTCTAGTGACGAGACAACGGAACATCTAATTAGCTCTACCAAGCCTGTATTTCGGCTTAAGTACCAGCGAACCGGACTTTAGATTTGCTTGCTATCCCTAGGACCCATGGACTCCAATGGACTAATGAAAGCCTTTGCCCGAGGGACAAACCTTCTCCTCGACCACGGGATACACCTCACACAATGGGGGGATCAAGTTCACCTATATTGGGGATATCCGGCAGTAATTTGTGTGAGTTTGGCTATTCCTATTTATCCGGTGCGAAGAACGGCAAGACGGTCGGACTGACTCGAGTATAGGTCTATGATTTTGCCGTCGACGACTTGCGTTTGGTGGAAGCCGTGAGCCTCCTACAAAATGCAGATATGGGGTTCAAGCTTGTAGACCCACCACTTGGTGCAAGAGCTCAAGGCCCACTAGGAATGAAAGGCTATCATTTTGTTCATGAAGCGGATCGACAACGGTTCCCTACCCGTCTACGTCTAATACCAGGATCGCTCGTGCACCTTTCAAGCTGTCACAGTGATCTGGTCCACTCACCATTCGATTCAGCTCGACAATTGTATCTCCCGAAACTCCCGGAACATTGCATTTCATTGATTCGATGTATGGAGGACTATCCTGAAGACGCTGCGGATAGATGCCTAGCACAATCTTCCCTTCACATCCTAATCGCAGCAGCTATTTACAAGGAGCCCAATGTTGGCGGGAAAATATACGTACCAGAGGAGGAGACTGAACCCGAACAGGAATTTAACGCCAGACAAAAAATAGCAATTCAGGAAATCGAGGCTTGGGAATTGCCCGGGGACGACGAGCCATATCGGGCGATAATGATTAAATTTTTGCAATTTAACTCCATATCATAGGATTTTGGCATCAGACTCTCTTTATTTAGTCAAGGACAATCTTCAGTAACTCATCTACCCGTTTGGATTTGGATCGAAGCTTTTGAAAATACTCCATATGCCTGTCAATGCGATCTTCGTCAATTCCTCTGAAATCTATTCGTTCACCGCCCTGAGCGAGTAATTCCAACATAAAAAGAATGTCTTTGAAGTCAGAATCTGCTTTGAGGACGGACTGTGGTCGGGTGGAATCTGAAATCCAGTTCCATCTTGAAAGCTTCATGCAAACTAGCATTGCTGGGTGGACTACCGGGACTTCTAGACTTAATAACTCCTCATAATAAGTAATTTATACAGTCGTTTTAAAGAACTTACTCGTTTCGATTTTTAATATCGGAATGTTGGCTAGCTCAGGCATTCCGACGAAGGAGCCTTGCTCAAGGATTCCGATTGGTATGACAACACCACTCTCCTATAGATGGGAAATATTAGTTCAAATCCGTAACTGCAACATCTTCGATTGTATCGATTGACTCGGTGTGGCTTACGCTGGTGTAGAGGAGTTGTACGTTGGACATGCTGAATCTATTGCTATTTCCGAGAAGTTGTTCGCGATGCCGGAGAGCCTCAGCCTCCGCGAGGACGTCGACATCCTTACTCGGACGATGTTAGTGTGATTTTCGCATCTTAGTTTATTTAAATAACTAGATTGTGACTATTGTTTCCAGAATGTTCTACCTGAAATACACAATCGGCGGATTTATATACAAGGTTTTCCAAATCCAGCCGGTCTAGATAACCCTCAGCAATATCGGCTGCGGGGAAACGTTCTCACCTTTGTAACCCTCGCCGACCCTAACATGTTTACCGCAGCACCGCCAATAATGGCATGGGCTACTCCAAGTTTCGTCAGAATCTTGGAAAGCTCCGTGGCAGCGTTGACTATCTCTTGTGGGGGTGCCATTTTTAAGAAATAGGTGAAAAGAAAAATAGGGATTTAAGTGTATAAAAGAAGGAATTAGGAATCGGTCCCGCGATGGAGAAAGACCGATATATTCCTCCCATACGTGATATCTATGTGCGACGTGACACAGAAATATGAAGCGTCCGTACGGAGGTGTGGTACAGTGGTGTAGTGTCGTACCTGGAAGCAGAGGTTTTTTCTCTTTTCCCTATTGTACAAAAGTGTTAATGTAATTGGGTTTTTTTCGTATCAAACCACGCCTCATCTTTCAGACCACCTTCACGAAAGATTGATTTTATTCCCGCAATTCCACTCAAAAGTCCATGAAATCATAGTTCGCATTTCTTCTATTGGTAAGGCGTACATAAAGTGCACTTATAGCTACGCCACACACTACGTATATGCTAGTAGATATCCAATATCGCACATCACTTATAGTATATCTTTATTAGTTTACATAATGCAGTTTATATGCATAGTTGTTTTGATAGTTTTTGAGATTCAGTACTAGGAATATTGTAATTTTTTGCAGGTATAGTAGTAGTCTCGGATAGCATTATTTGTAATATTTGGTTTTGGACAAAAGAAATTTTTTGTTAATAAATACATTATTAATAATTCAAATATTTTTTGTAAATTATTTAATTTTTTTTATAATTTATTTATTTATCATATATGCAACCTTTCGGTTATGGCAAATAAGAGAAAGAGAATTGAATATATATAATATTATATTACTTACATGTTCTATAAATAGAAGAATAAAAAAATATAAATTTTTGTTTATTACTTTTTAATGTTTGGAAGCTTAAATATTTTTAGAATATTATATTTAATATCTTTATTATAATTTTATTTTTTGGTAGTTTTGATATTTTTGTGTGTTAATATTTTTTTAAATAGATAATGTTGTGAGTTTTATGTTTTTATCCATTTAGGTTTAAAATCGAGAAAATTAATTAATTGATTAAATTTTAAATAATTTGCTATGATGAATAGGTTTTGATTTTAGTTTTTAATAATATTTTTTATTTGTATTAATTATTATTATTTTGTTAATAACTAGTAATTTTATTTTATTAATGTGTGTTTTTGTTGTTTTACACATTTATAAATTTTACTATTAGTAATAAATTTTAATTTTTTTTTTATTATAATAAAAAAAAAAGGTTATTAATAGTTAAGATGGGTTAGATTTATTTTTTATAAAGATTATCATCTATTTTATAATAATAGAATTATTATTTGATAATTATATAAATAAAATATTTAAAATTAACTAAATACAATCTTAAAAAAAAAAGTTAATTAAATAAACAATATTGAGCTATAATTTTTAATAAGGTTTAAATAATTTAAAAATATTAAATATACTTTATATAAACTATCTTAATATAAAAAAACAACTTATTTTTATTTTTGTTTTTTAATTAAATAAAAAAAACAAAAAACATTTAATTATAAGTAAAATATTGTAAAGATAGCAGAAATCGAACCTATATAATAGGGAAAAAAAGAAAACCTTCTACTTCCAGTACTACGCCACTGTAACACACCTCCAATCTTTTTTATAAAAAATATAATTATATTTTTATGTTTTATGTTTGTTAATTTGATGAAATAAAAAACATTTGTTTTTTTTAAATTATATGTAAATATAATTGCAATGAAAATATAAATATTTATAAAAAATGTTTTTTACTTGTTTTTTTATATATCAATAATAGACTTATTTATTAACTTTTGTTAATTTGGTTATTAGATTGGATGTAATTATATAAGAAATTTAATTATTTGTTTTTAATTATCAAAATAATTCAATATAAATATGTATTTAAAAATATAATTTCTTAAATAAAATTAATATTTAAGAATAAGACAAAGATTTTAATATTAAACTTTTAAAATAATTGTATACTGTTATATAAAAATATTAATGATTAAAATAATTTTAATAAATAATTGTTATCGCTGGCGCATATTATGCAGAGGTAGCTCTTACCACGAAGAATATATAAGTCTCTATAGATAATGTATTCAATTATTATTTTCTTCTAATATAAAAATAAATTCATAAAATAATTATAAAAATAGCAAAAACTAAAATTTTGGCTATAATTTACTTTTATAATAATAATAATAATAATAATAATAATAATAATAATAATAATAATAATAATAATAATAATAATAAT
>NW_011645724.1:0-2194 GCF_000225545.1 Orbilia oligospora ATCC 24927
TTAAAAATTGAGTATAATTATTTTAATAATTATTTAATTAAAATATTAAATTTTAAAATTTTAAATAAAAATTATTTATACAAAAATATATTATAAATATTAAAATATTTAATTATAGAATATTAATTTTATAAAAAAAAAAGAGGTGTTAAAAAAAGAATTTAAAAGTAAAAATAAAAAATAATTTGATTATAATTATTTATTATTTAATAAAAATAGTATAATTTTATTGGAAAAATTTTTAAATAAAATAAATATTATATAAAGAAGTAATAAAAATTAGAAAGATAATTTACTTATAGAATAAAAAAATCTAGAAATTATAAAAAGAAGAAAGATATAAGGGATAAGAAGAAAATTTTAAAATAAAAATAAAAATAAAAAATAAAAAATAATAACAAAAAGTACTTTCTATATTTTATTCTATTTTTTAGTTTATTGTTTGTTTTATGTTTATGTGTAAAAATTAAATGAGGTGCGAAAGTTATGTATTAGGACAGTTTCTTCAAACCGCCATAACTGAAAGGTTGTACGCGTGTATGATAAATAATAATAATAATAATTTTAAATTTTAAATTTAATATTTTTTAGATTTTTTTTTAATTTTAAAAAGTTTAATATTAAAAAGATTTTTTTATTTTTTTATATTTTTTTAAAAAATTAATTTACAATTTTTTTTTTGTAGATTTTATTTCTTTAAAATATTTATTTTTTTTTATTTTAAATATTTTTTATTTTTTTTAAAATTTAATTTCTATATTCTTTTTTGTTTTAATATCTTTTTTCTTATTTTTTTTATTTTTTTATTTTACTATATTTTAAATTTTAGTATAATTTTTAATATTAATATTGATTTTTTTACTGCTAAAATTATATTTTTTTGAAATAAAAATATTATTTTTTCCAAGTTATCTTTTAAATCTTTTTTCTTATAATGTAAGAATTTATAAGATTATTCTATAAATTATTTTTATTTAGATTTTTATCTAAATTTAATAATTCTTTTTTAAATTTATTTTATTTTATTTTATTTTAATTAAATTTATTAGTTGATATAAAATTGTTTATTAAATTATTATTATTAGGTTTTATTTTAATTGAGATAATTTTATAATTAGATTTTATATTTATCTTTTTATTTATTTTTTAACTAATAATTAATTTTTTAAATTAAAAATTGTAAATGATAAATCTATAATTAAAGATCTTATTTTATTTTTTTTGGTATAATAGTATATTGTTATACTTTTTCTATTTATTAATTATAAATTTTTATTTTCAATTAATTTAATTATTTTTTCTAATTTTAAATTAATTTTGATTTTAGAATTTTATAATAAATGATGTGTATTAAAATCTCCAATTAATAATATTTTTTTTGTATAATATAAATTTATTTTATTATATAATTTATTTATTGTATATTTGTTGTTTTATATATTTTAGCATCTTTTGTTGTAAATATTAAAAATTCTGATTTTTTTAAATTTTTTTAATTTTAAATCAATTATTTGGTAGTTTTTATCATTTATTAAATTTTTTTTATTTAAAATTTTAAAAAATATATTTTTAAAAATAAATGTTAATATTTTTATTCAATTTTTACGTTTTTCTTTGAGATTTATAATAATTAGTTGAAATTTTAAATATATAATTATGTTATTTTCCTTTAAAATCTATAATTTTTATAAAAAATTATTTCTATTTTATTTAATACAAAATTTAATATAAATTACATTATATTTATCAATCTTTTATAATTATGTTATATTATCCTCAAACTTTTTTTTTATTTATTTTAAAATTTTTCTACTTTTTTGTTTTTAAAATATTTAGTATTATTAGTTATATATTCTTTTTTATAATTTGTATATTTCGCTTTTATATGTATATAGGATTTATATTTTTTTTGATATATATTACAATTGTAATTTATTGTTTTATATTTTTTTGTATATATTCTATAGTTTGATTTATTTCTATATTTAATTACATAATATTTCTTTTTTTGATAATTTATATATTTGTTATTTTTATTTAATTTTAAAAATTTTTTTATTTTTAATTTTTTTTTTTAAAGAATATATATTTTTTTTATTAAGTATATATAACTTTTTCTCTTATTTTTATTGTAATAATAATTAATAAGAAATTTTTTTTATTTAATTTTTCTTTTTTAATTAATTATTTTAAG
>NW_011645725.1:0-2250 GCF_000225545.1 Orbilia oligospora ATCC 24927
ATTTCTTCTCCTAAATATAGACATATTGTTAAAACTTAATTTTAAATTTTTTTTTATTTAATAGTAAAAATTATTATTATTTTATTTAATGAAAACTACAAATTTATTAAATTTTTGAAAATAATTTTAAACAAAATTAATTTATTTAAAAAAGGTAATATTTTATTGTATACAAAAAGTTTTATTATTTTCTTTATATTATTATTTAAAGAATTTAATAAAAGTATTATAATTAATTATAACTTTAACAACATGTTTTTTTTATTTTTTAATAAATTTAGAATAATATTGTTGGTAAGTAATATAAATTTATAAAATAATACCTTTAAAATATATTCCTATAAAAAAAATTTTAATTTTATTATTAAGAAATTATCTAATTTAGAATTAGAAATAAATATTAAACTATTAAAAAAAGTAATTAAATTTTCTAAGTATTTTATTAAACTTAATTAAATTATTAATTTATAATAATTTTATATTATTAAATTATTTTTGAAGTTTGTTATATTTTTTTTCTATCTTTACTCTTTTCGAATCTATAATAAAAATTTTAGTAGTGGTTTTTTTAATATTTTAATTGTATTTCTTTTATAAAAATTCCAATTATATTTACAATTTTTTTAAGAATTTTTAAAAAAAAAAGAGTTTTTTTAATTAATTAATAAAATTTCTTTTTCCATTATCATTAAAATTAATATTCATTTGTTTTGTAGATATGTTTAATATTATTAGCAAATTGTCAATATTTATATTAAGTTTTTTTATATATCTATTATGCATATTTTTTTAAGGTTTTTTTATAGGTTATATTTAAATGTTTAATTTAACTATTATAATTTTATTTTAGAATTTTAATAATCTATAAACTTTAATAGACTTTTTATTTTTTTTGATATTAGTTCTATTTTATAGTTTAAAATTAAAATTTACCTAATTTACTAATAATTTAATTTGTGTTGTAGCATATTTAATTATTTTTTAATTTATAAGTTATATTAAAATTTCAAAAAAAATTATAGAAGTTTTTTTAATTTTTATTATTTATATTTATGTTTGATAGATTATAATTTCTTAATATACACTACTTTCTTTTAAGAATTAAATCAGTTAAAGTATTATATTTGTCTTAAAATTTTTGGTAAGGTTTTTTAAAACAACTTAGTATTTTATTATATTTCTTAATTTTATATATTCAAATTTTTTAAAAGTTAGTATAGTATTTGGAGTGAAAATATAAAGTTATATGAATAAAAAATGTAACATAATAATTAACTATAAAATTAAATATTATTTAAGTAAATTATAAACTAAGTTAATAAAATTATTAATAAATTAACCAATGAAGTTTTAAGATAAATTGAGAATTACTATTGTTTAAAAATTTTTAAATACATAATAAAGTTTCTTATAAATGAGTGACTAAATATATAATAGATATTTAATCAACTTATCAATATTGTCGATAATCAACCTATCAACATATTCGATAAAAAAAACTTAACATCAAACATTACATAACGAGCCAGTGTCAAACATTTCCACTTGTTAGTTAAAATAAGAAATATATTATTCTATAATATATTTATACATAAAGCAAAAAACAAATGTATAAACTCTCAATCTAAAGAATTTGAATAATTATAATTAAAAACATTCTTATAAGATAAAGAAAAACAGAAACAAGAAGCATATTTGTCACACCAAAACATATTTCCTAATCGGATTAGTCAATATGGCTGGGCCGTGACAATTTATAAAATATTGGAAATATATTTTAAAAATTTGAATTAAATGTTTTAAAATATTATCTATTTAAAGATATATTTTAAAAATAATATTTAATTTAATACTAATTTAATTCATAATTAATTACTAATATTTACTTTAAAAAAATTAATTTTAATTATAAATATATTTATATTAAATTCTATATTTAAAAAAAATATATTAAAAATAAATATATTAAAATTTAATTATTCTAAATTTTTTATATTATAATATAAAGATAATAATTTTTAAAAATTTATAAATAATAATTAGGATTTTATTAAAAATGAAATTAATAAGTAAATTTTATGAGAATTATATTTCTTAAATAAAGTTATAAGTAATAATTTTAAAAAATATACAAAATATATTATGGAGTTGGAGAATTTTATAAAATTTATATTAATTAAGTTTATTTTAATAATATATATTATAAGTTTTAATATATTTTTTTAATATGTTTTTTTATATTAAATTAGT
>NW_011645726.1:0-26786 GCF_000225545.1 Orbilia oligospora ATCC 24927
TTTAATAAATATATTTAATATTATTAATAAATTATTAATGTTTATACTAAGTTTTTTTATATATCTATTATATACATTTTTTTATAACTTTTCTATAAATTATACTTAAATATCTAATTTAACTATTATAATTTTATTTTAAAATCTTAAAAATTTATAAACTTTAATAAATTCTTTATTTTTTTTAATATTAATTTTATTTTATAATTTAAAATTAAGATTTACCTAACTTATTAATAATTTAATTTATATTACAACATATTTAATTATTCTTTAATTTATAAATTATATTAAAATTTTAAAAAAAATTATAAAAATCTTTTTAATTATTAGTTTAATAACTTTGATAATATTTAATAGATATAACCTTAACATCAAATATTACATGACAATTTAATATTAGATATTTCTACTTATCAATTAAACAAGAAATATATTATTCCACAACACATTTATACATAAAGCAAAAAATAAATATATAAATTTTTAATTTAAAAAATTTGAATAATTATAATTAAAAATATTTTATAAAATAAAGAAAAGTAGAAATAGGAAGTATGTTTGTTGCACCAAGACATATCTTCTAATTGGGTTAGTCGATATGGCTGGGCCATGATAATAGCTCTACAACTAAAATAATTCTTTAACATAATAAGTTTATATATAAGTATAGAAAAAACTATTTAATTAATAAAAGTCTACCAAACTAAAAAACTAATAATATAAAAAATCAAAAAACATAATATAAAATAAAACTTATAAAACTTATTAAAAAGCTTACTATATAATATAATAAATATTAATAACAAACAAACTCTATAAAACTAAATAAATATATATAATCTAATAAAAACATTTTATATATAAGATCTTATACAATAAATTAAATATTTTTTTTAAAAAAATAATAAGTATAATATATAAAACACAACAAATTCAATTATAAAATAAACAAACAACTAAATTATAAATATAACAAATTCACTTATAAAACAAACATCTAAAATAAGCTCACAAAATAAAGTATAAAAATTAACAAAAAAAAGCACATACTTTTCTTATAAAGAGGTATAACCAAATAAAAAAACTCCAAACTTCTATTTAATGAATCTATCTTCACAACATAAAGCTACCTCTATAGCACAACAATAAAAAAAAATCTTTGTTTTAGAGTATATATAATGTCTAAGTTAGAGTATTGTTACTATAATAGAGTAACCATTCTCTAAAGCAGATATTACCGGGTTTGGGTTACTACAGAGGCAGGTTATAGCAAAAGCTAAAGTTTTTGCTACCCTTATACCTATCCCATAGAGCCACCTCTATACTAGAAGATATAACGATCGAATACATCATCTATAGAAACCTACATATCCTTCATAGTAAGAGCTACCTCTGTATAATACGCGCTAGCAATAACATAAATTTTATTTTAATTATAATTATTTAGAATTCTTAGAATGCGAATTTGTATATTTGTTTTTTATTTCATGTATAAATATATTATAAAATAGTATATTTTTATTTATTTGATAGGCGAAAATATTTGGTATTAGTTTATTAGTTATATACTATTTAATGTTAAAATTAAAAATAATTTTATATGATTTTAGATGATTTTGTTTATCAACCAGATTATTTAAAATGATATAAAATTAGATATTTTTATCTACATTTATATATAAACTTCATCATATATTTAAAATTTTTTAAACAAGAATAATTCTTAATTTATTTTAAAATTTCATCAATTAATTTATTAATTTAGTTTATAATCTATTTAAATAATATTTAGTTTTATAACTTTATATTATATTATACTTTCTATTTATATAACTTTATATTTTTATTTTAAATACTATACTATCCTTTAAAAAATTTAAATATATAAAATTAAAAAATAAAACAAAATACTAAGCTATTTTAGGAAACTTTGTTAAAAAAATCCTGGAACAAGTGTAACATATTGTGATAAATAAAAAAAAAGTAACATATATTTAATAAAAAGGGTATATATTTTTTGGAAGAGAGAAATTGAAAATAGAAAGGTTTTTAAGATTAAATAAAAACAATAGATGTACACATTGTTAAAAAAAAAAAAAAAGAATATTATACAATTAAATACAAAAATAAATTAATTTGTAAAATACATATAAAAAAATATAAAATAATAAATTATAATTATAATATATGTAATTTTCATACCAAATCTGCCGTAACTTTCACGCCGGGTCCGCTTTATCCTCCTATCCGGCAGGATACAGGTGGGGTTGTTCCTTCAGAAAAGTTAAATATATATTTTAGAATTGGTAGCCACAATGGTGTTAGGTATATGTCTTGTAGAATATATGTTGTGTAAGTGCCCATGTCTTCTGATCTGCCTACACTCATAAAAAATTCCATCCATAGTGACTATGACGGGAATGTTGTTACTCCTAAACGAGGGTCAATACGTGCGTACCATGCCTTTCTACCTGTCAAATACTACGATAGGTGAATGCATACCGAGATATCGCGTAAAAGTCGTGGGATGGAAGGCCCTATATCGAGCACACCAATGGACATGACCAAGGCAAGCAACCCAGCAAGCCCAGAGCATCCTGTTGCCAACCAGCCCACCACTGGCACATACGCGGTAACCGCCAGTGATATAAGCGTAAAAGCCATGGTCGGCAACAGGTTGAGGAGAAACAGAACAACTCCTAGCTGATATTGAAAAAGACTGGACTTCATATTCTTTTCAAGATTGCGCTGAGCGATTGGATCGATGAAAAGGATCTTGGCAAAGATGGCGATTCCTACGGCGATAGTGAAGACGCACCAACCAAGAGATATAATTAACCTAACTTGGTCCAGGTCGAATACAACACCATTCTTCATTGACCCGAGTGAAGAAGGGTCAACGATTTCTGCAACGATAATGGAGAATGTGATTGAGCTCCCGAGCCCAGCAATTAACGCGATCGTATCCAGGTAACCCTTAAGCCACTCAATGAAAGCTCGCTCTCTGGCTTTGCTATCAACAATGCTTTGGGTTGTAGCCATCTCTGTCTCGTCGGCGTTCTTTGCCATTTTCTAGGTATTGATATTATACTATATTCGAGATCTAACTTCTGTGATCGCTTAAGATAAAGGAAGTAGATGAGTAGCAGGTTGTGTAAAGGACTGGGGATCGAGAGCTCGAGAGAGGGCAATCACGGAGTTATATAGCGATTATATACCTGCACTGAAGTTCTGATATTGCATGCGGGTTTGGAAACAAGATACCCAACCAGCGCTCACGGCTTATGATTATTTTCGTAGACAGAAATTGACCAACTGCCATCCACCGAGTTTTCACGGGGCTGCATTGTGATTTTGAAGTTCTAAGAAAGCCTATTCGACAGAATCTCCGTGACCAACGAACGCCCCCCACCCACTGAAATGCATGCCAGATTAACATCAGGGATTACAGGATAGGTATGGTGATTTTTCAGCAAGCCTCGTTAGTTTTGCAACTGCACTTTCGTCCGGTGAAAAAAAATAGAAGGAAAGGAAAGTAAAAAAGATGTGAAAGAAAAACACACTTCGGGGAGTTTGCAATAGAAGCAGGAATACGAATCATTCAACGCCCTGCCAGAATGCCCTTGAGTACTGAAAAATCTGAAACAAGTCTCTATCTGTATAAATTGAAAGTCGGATGTCCGATGGCACGATCTGCGCATGTGAAGATTCAGAGGCACGATAGCTAGCTAACTCAAAAATTTCCATGATAAGATATGCCAGCACGCGACACACGCTTTTTGAGTAGTTAGAAGATGGAAGTGAAAGTGATTCGGGCGCTAATAAATCCTTGATACGATCCGATACCCCATCTGCATTGAGACCAGACACTGGGTCTGCATCTGGCTGTGTAAAGTGGCGATAGAGGTGATTGTGTAATCCGTTCACCCCGGATTCTAAGTGGCAGGGGAAAATGGCATTTGCCATTGCTTCAACCCCACCATATAAACCTATGTGAGGGCGGATAAACCAATCCAAATAATACCAGGCCAATTCGTTGAGCAAGTTATGGATATGGTGCTTCCATTGTTCTGCGAAGCTCTTGGGATATTTCTGGCTCACAATTCGGAGGCGCTCTATATCCCTAGCCTCGAAAACCGCCTTGATATCCTTGTAAGGTCCCTGTAACTCAGAGGCGGGCCGCGATGGCCCAAGTGGGGAGAGCCCGACCACTAATGGTGTCGACATCCTGCGAAGTTCTTCAAGACCGGAGAAATCGTACTCTTCCTTGAGCTGTCGCTCGAACCTCTTTTGTGATGTCTCAAACCTTTTGACAGTTTCTTCGAGTTCCTCGAAAGTGACTCGCGCGAACTCAGTGTTTGAAGAGAAGAATACAAGTGACTGCATAGCATCGCGAGCTTCGTCGAAACTAAATCGACAAAACATGTACTCCGCATGTGGACTGTACATCCATATCCCAATCCGGGAGCCGGGTCGTTCGCTGGGCCGCATCCTTTTCCATTGCTGAACTTGAAGTTGTGCCCCTGAATAATCAACAAGGCCAGCAGAGTTAGAATTAGCTAGAACATCGTTTGCACCTTCTTCCGCTCCTTCACCAATTTCGTCGAGGTATCGACGATCATAACAGCCCCAGTCGTACCGATTGATAACAAAAATACCTTCTCGCTGAGTGTCGTCGGTATTCATAGTACTGCCGCCATCCTGTTCATACGGGGAACCAGCGATGCGCAGGATTTTGCGAATATCTTGCACTGGTTCCACGCATGAATGTGAAACATACCATGCGGAAACTTCATTATTTCTTTTGTCAATAAGGCGATAAACATTCCAGGTACCGTTCTTAGCTCTGATGTTATACTGAAGTTCGTGGGTTCTGATGGTACCTCTAGTTTGGGGTCGGACTGTTGGAAAGCTTTGGGTTGGTACCGTGCTTCCCGACCAGATATTATGCAGCCCCCCAAAGCACACGCAACCAGAAGTCACGGTGAATGTTGCGTAGACTTTCGGGCTAGATGGCATCGTATCGATTGACCCGGATTGCTAGTCATGCATACCAGTAAACACCAAGGGAGTTCGGGAATACAGCTGGGCTGACAGGCGATACCCCCCGAACTTTTCTATTTTCATTTATTTTGAACACTTGGGTGTAACTACCTATGAAATATCATGTGAACAAGAGGTTAGGTAGGAACGCCTAATCTCAATTTAGCCATTCTGCATTCATGAAATACAAGATCCCACTATTTAGAAATGATGTTCACTCCACGTCAACCTACACAGACCGACATCAAATTTAAGAAGTTGCTGGATGCTAGCCCAATGCCAAAGGTAAACGCAACTAAACTCCTTATAAAGAGGGGGAATGTTCTAATAAGGTATCATCGTGGTTTTAAGAGTGTTCGACGGCTATATGAGAAGTTGGGCCAACAAACGCAACAGGGTATTGGGCAGCAGCAGCAACAAAGACCTAAGAAGAGCATTAACGACAGACAAGAATGGACGATCTACAGCTGACCAGGAGTCCATGCAATTGCACATCAAGGTGGAATCCTCCTCAATCGGTAATACGGGTATCTCAGAGACTACAAATGTGAAAGTTAGCGGTGCTGGTGTGAAGCAAGGCGACAAACTAAGGCTGAAAAGGGACAGAGAAACCGCGAGGTATATCATATAAAAGAGTCAAGCTAATCCAACCTTAAATCTATAGAATCCAATGAGCAAGCTCTGATGGGTCACCAAGTTGGATGGGAATAGCTAATTCCAAGGAAATAGCATATCGTCGGCGAAGGCTAGCTCGCCCACCGGGCCCAAGAGATTATTGGACCTTAGTGTCGAGACGGAAGGTACCGGTGTACAGCGACTGTCTTATCAAAACCGTGTTTAGGCATCACAACATCAGTATTTAACATAACCGCTAGGTTTTCCCATGATAATCTGGACTGAACCAGACTTGTATTTCAATTGAATCAAGAAGACAGAAGCCGCGCGTCCACAAGACGAAAGAGTCCGGGATTGCTTTGAAACCCTTCGATCCTCTACGGGAAACAAAAAGAAAAAAAAGTATATGCGTTATCATGCCCATCATGAACCATTCGATACCCGGAATAAGAGAAAAATAGCAAACCGGAAAGGAATAGGCATGATATCAGGAATAGGGGAATGTTACAGTACATTGAAATGTGAAAAAAGGAATCCCAAAACCCCGCGCCATTACATTAGACTAAGCAATGAGACGAAAAAGAAAAGAGGGAAAACAGAAAGTCGTATCAAAAATACAAATAGGCTCCGACAGAAGTTTAAATTTCTTGAGAAGCACCCTTCTGGGCCTTTCCGGTCTTCTTCGGGAGGAGATTGTTGTGAATATTGGGCAAGACACCACCTATTTTTGAAACCGTTAGATTATGATTCATAAATTGAAGGGACATCAGTAATAATGTAAAACATACCCTGTGCGATTGTGACATGTCCGAGGAGCTTGTTCAATTCCTCATCGTTCCTGATGGCGAGCTGAAGATGACGTGGGATGATACGGGTCTTTTTGTTGTCGCGGGCAGCGTTGCCAGCTAATTCCAAGATTTCGGCAGCGAGGTACTCAAGGACGGCAGCGAGGTAAACTGGAGCTCCAGCACCGACACGCTGAGCGTAGTTGCCCTTGCGTAAAAGTCTGTGAACACGACCAACTGGGAAGGCGAGACCGGCCTTGGAGGATCGGCTATGTGAATAGCAAATTACAAGTTAGCTACTTTGTTCTTTGAATTTTCTCAATATAATTCTAGGGACTAGGTCACAAAACGTACCTCTGAGATGTCTTGGCGCTACCAGAAGCAGCCTTCCCGCCGGATTTTCCACCAGAAGCCATTTTTAACTATTGGAAGAGGTTGGAAAAGTTGAGGACTTTCGTGTTAGATGTGAGAATTCAGTGGTCTCGGTGGACGCGTAGGATCGATGGATTGGAGTAGGTTTGGTGTGGGTATATGGGAGATGAAATGGGAGAAGAAGGGAGCAAAATCGAGGGAAGACAGGAAGCTATGTCGGGGCGTGTGTGGATTTAAATAGCTGGGCGCGGTTCGCGAAAGACCACACAAATCACCACAAAAATATAAAATGTGTTTGGTCAAACAACACAATCACAACGCAGGGCTGGTGTGTAAATGCAGCTCACACGCGCCAAGCAACACGCGCACGCGCTCTGTTTCTCGCGTCAGAAAGGTGGCATTGCAACGGAGCTTGGAGTTGCTGCCCCAGCTGCAGTACTCCTACCACACCTGGACCTACGACAGTGCTGGAGCTAATCTGCCAATATATCAATTGGGCGTATTTAGGTATGCAGTACGGGCAATAGTCCATAAGTGCTAATGAGTACTACCTAAATAGCGACGTCGGGTTATATTTGGCGCATATGCCCTCCGACACTGATGAACCCGTCGCTGGTGATAGAGTTGAGGCAGGCCTAGCTCATATTCTCATCCTATATCGAATTGGTACGAAACATAGGTACATGTAATTGTGGTATATCCCAAATCTAGTTTAGCGTTGACAGGCCTCATGCAAAAAAAACAAAGGTGCGTGTGTTTGCCTGCCTTCTTCCCCTTGTAATAAGTGCTCTCCCAGGCTCCGGCCAACCAACTTAAAAGGGCGTTGGGCAGCCACCACACGCCCAATTTTTCGGATTTTGATTTTATTTTTCGTTTATTTGGGTTTTGGTGGTGATCTTGTCAAAATCGTTTGCAACCTACAAATACTCGTGTCCTCCCCTCGACCCTTCCCTAGATCTCTCTTCTCTTCCCTCCATTTCTTCCATCCATTTCACACCTCAGAACCACAACCCAGGCTTCGATATCATCACTAATCTCCAACCACAACAAACAAAAAGGTCTCTTGTACCGTTTCTTGAACGCGTCAAAAACATCAAACTTCCCTCCATATCCACAAATATCCCAAACTCAAAAAATGCCACCAAAAGCCGCTGCCGAAAAGAAGCCATCCACCGCTGGCAAGGCTCCAGCTGGAAAGGCCCCAGTTGAGGAGAAGAAGGCCGGAAAGAAGACCGCCACCGCTTCTGGCGAGAAGAAGAAGAGAACAAAGGCTAGAAAGGAAACCTATTCCTCCTACATCTACAAAGGTGAGTTCTTAAAAGTTTTGAGATACGTATATTAGATACACACGAAACCCCTCAAGCATTCGCGCAACGCGTTCTCAATTCCCGAAAAGGGATACAAGGCCAATTACTAACACCCAACCGCCGATAGTCTTGAAGCAGGTCCACCCTGATACTGGTATCTCCAACCGTGCCATGTCGATTTTGAATTCGTTCGTTAATGGTAAGCAGTCCAATCTAAATCACGAATTCCAAATTCCGAACAGAATTTAATCTGATATTATTTGATAGATATCTTCGAGCGTGTTGCTACCGAGGCCTCCAAGCTTGCCGCTTACAACAAGAAGAGCACCATTTCTTCGCGCGAGATCCAGACTTCCGTCCGTCTCATCCTTCCTGGTGAATTGGCCAAGCATGCCGTCTCTGAGGGTACCAAGGCCGTTACCAAGTATTCATCTTCGTCTGCCAAATAAGCGTATTAAGTTTTTTTGGTTTCGCGTTTTGTCGTTTCATCTGGGAGATGGCGTTTGAACTTTTCCTAATTTTTCCTCTTTTTTTGTGATAAACGCATCCTCAAATATTCCCGAGGGTATGTTTAAAATCTTGGCCTTCAAAACCACCTTCCACACACCCAACTTTGACATGCAATCCTCCTTTCCTCCATAGCGGTTCCATGTCAAAGACCTCGCAAGCCTCATGGGTCGCCACGATTCTTCCAGTCACTTTAAATCCGAAGTTTCGTGCGCTTTTCTCTAATACGAAAACGTGCCATGCTCTTGTTTCGCTTATGACCGCGTATTATTTTTCTCTTTCTGCGATGATGGGTTCATGGGTTTCTGCGCATCTCTTACTCGGGTTCAAGCTTTCGTCAATTTTTTTTTTTTCTTTTTAAGGGTACTTGGCTTTGTATACTGTAGATTTACGAATCCAACCTTTCTCCCTAATTGGTCTTAAGTACCGTATTTCACATGTGTGATAAAGCTCTTGGAGCGGAAACTGCCAACTTAGTTCGTTCCGATGAGATATTGTACAATGGCACCGAATGCGGCTATTCTGAAAGTGATTGTTGCATATGCAGCCTGTCGGACGAACCCATAGTATCCCTTGATCAAGTGGTCTATAATGCTTATCCTCGCTCCGCGAGCATCATGGGGCCTTCGAACCCCAGAGACCGTCCTCATACCGATGACATCACTAAATTTGTACTCCATCAAATCTTCTTTACGACCTCGTCGGTATCCACGCGATAGCATCCAAACCAAAGATCTGAAATCCCAACCTCCAAAGGATGGATACTGGAATGACTCCACAAAGTTGAATGGTGGCAGGAAATCCAGCATATCTGCCAAAATAGCATACGTAATCCCCCATAACATTAGATCTCCCATCGCTTGTCCTTTGTCCGTAGAAATTGCATCGCCTCGGGCTGTGGTTGACGCGGCGCTATGAGAAACTTCGGAGGGTTTAAGTTGCACTGCAGAGAAATACATCGGGCCCAACAGGATTTTGAAGAAGGGTCTCAGAGGTTGGAAGGCGCTAGATGCCATTCTGTCTGATACATCAACTGGGTGCTCCGTTTTATGTTTATCGTCAAGGAGAAAGTGTATTGGTATCCAAAACGCGGCTGCAACCTCTGCAGCTTCTAGCTTGAACTCAGGAACTTCTTCCTTCGTCCACAGAAACACTAAAGACGATTAGTATTACCAGCAGTAGGTATTTTTACTTGGCCACGAATGGACTTACCATAAGGGCATAATACCATCAACCTAGTATGGAAAACAATATAAATCATCTGGTTAGTTCTATCTAACGCTTCACCGATTTGTATTCATGCAACCCTCGAGTTACTTACGGTTTCTGCCCCCAATTTGTAATAACAACCCTTTGCGGTAAAGCACCGCAAAGTAAACAATCCTCAGACGTCAGATCTAGCCCAACTTCCTCCATGCACTCCCTAACAGCCGTAACCTCGTCCCCTTCATCACTCTTATCCCTCCTACCTCCGGGCAAGGCGACATGCCCAGCCCAGCGATCCCCAGCCCGTGACGATCTCTTTATAAATAATATCTCCGCTGTTGAACCCTCTACCCACTGTTGTTCGAATACGTCTTGAATATCACCAGCGTGGCATTTTCTATATGGTTCCTTTCTTGAGGACCTACAATGTAATAACGTACATCTCGTTTCGCTGTCATCACCCGAATATGGAGGGGAAGGTACAGACGAAGGCCGTAAGCGGATTACAACCGCTACTGATGCCCTTTTTTCCGGTCCTATAACATCTTGGACTTGACGGACGGTCAAGTCTTGAAGAAAGCGCTGGTGGCGACGACATAACTTTCGGTTAGCTGCTTCGGTACCTGAATGGTAATTTCTACCCTCGTAGCCAGAGCTAAAGATCATGGGAATTGTTACCTTTAAGTAGATATCTAAATCGTCCATATTAGGATGATGTATAGTCCACTTAATTGCCTCGTAGGATGTTCTCCTTTTTAAGCAACAAATGCATCCAGAGCGGCGGATAGAGATTTCTCGAGGACGAAAGAAAGCACTCAAACTTTTGTGTTGGACATGTGGTGAACAGTGGATGGCCTGGATACAACACTGGCTATGGGGGTAGTGTGGGTGACCCATTACGGCGGCTGCCATCCCAACAACCATAAACTAAAATCGAGAGAAGAAGACCAAAAACCTTTGGTATATGGTGGTGAGTGATATCCGATAATATGGCTAATATACACCCGTTCGGAAAAGAGAACTCTACGTATTGCCTCTGAACACCACACAAATGAGGTAACGATTAAGTCAAGGTACAGACAATACGGCACAAAATTCTAGAATGTCATTTAAGTGTTCAGTAACGTGAAGACTATATATTATAATTATTGCTTTCACCACGTAACAAACACAAGACAAGCATCCGTAAATGTAATTTGACCAAACGTTCATCTGGTCACCGCAGCATGGAGTACTTGTGTACGGAAAAAGCCACCTTTGGTCTTCTCGATAACTTGTTGGTAGACTGACTGAGGTGGATGGTTCATGATAACGGTTCCCTAGATTTGGATGTTAGCTTGGGGTGTAGGTTTGGGAAACGGGGTTTTTTTTGTTCACGTACATTCTTGTAGTCAATTTTAGCGTCCACTCTTGTATCCTTGATGAGGTTGACGATCCACTTCTCTCCGTCTTCTTGGGATAAATTCAAGCGTTGGGAAAGGTCGCTTGGGCGGTTGTTAGTGCAGGAAACTTCGTATAAAAAGCAGTTTAAGATAATTTGGGAACATACGTGATGTCAATTCTCTGGTGTATCCGGCAGTAGGCCTCACTGATAAGATGTCTCGCGGACTCAACGAAAGCATTCTTCGATTCAACACCCTCGGACTGTTCTGTCGCACAGAAAACCTGTAAGAAGAAGTCACTCCGGATAACCTCCTCTGCTTCACCGAGCTTCTTCTGTGCCTCCTCGAAGTCAAAGTCGAGATGTAAAGCGGCGATAAACTCGGTGATCGGGTCGCTGTACTCGTAGAGCTCCTGCCTAACAACACGGACAAGGTCTTTGAACTGTTTCTGTTGGATAGCGGCTGCCCTAGAGCTTCCACTGTTTTTCTTACTAGTGATAACAGCGGCGACAAGATAACGCAGAACCCAAGGACACGAAGTCTGAATCGTGTTAATGAAATTAGGGGAGAAAAAGAGTTCGAGGATAGTGTCACGCGCGGCTTCGTGGTTGAACAGAGGGAAGAGAGCCCAGTGAATAAGCCAGGTGCGCTGTTGGAGTTGGGCTGTGGGACTTAAGAATGGTTTTGTGTCAATAGCCTCCTTGATTTTTTGAATCTCTTCCATAGCACCCTCCCAGTTGACCGTCAAAATTTCGCAAGCAAGTTTTCCCCAGGTTGCCTGGTTGACTTTGTCGCTGTCGGTAGACTGTAATTTAACTTAGTACTTCCTATTTTGTAAGCTAGTAGGTGGCGCGCATGGATCCCGGCTTACCAAAATTCTGAACGAGTAAAGGATATCGGAGGCTTGGTCGTAACTTCCACGGCTATAGGCGGCCTGACCATACCTCAGCAAAGCATCAATCATGTCATCTGTGACCTAAAGCGAGAAAAGTAAAGAGTCAGCCATCACCTGGGTTTCGTTTCCAAAACTTAAGATCCGAGACATACACCGTGGTTATCTTTCAAGAATTGTAGATTTTGCATCTTGTCTGATCTGAAATTGGAGACGACATCGGGGTTTTCTAATAACCCTGTAATCTTTGTGGTCTCATCTTGTAACGCACTCCACTCTTGCATGACTTTTTCTCTCTTCAATAGAAATTCTCGGGGTATATCTATATCCTCCTTGCCGTGGATTTGTTTCCATAAATCCATCAAGTAATCTGTCATGTTTGTCGGCTCGAGGAGGTCATAAGTGTTCTGCAGTAGCTCTTCGGCTGGATAAAATTGCTGGTCTCGTAGGAAGGCAAGGAGATGGAATATGAGGTGACGGTCTAGGAATGGCATAATCTTGGGCGTCAAGTCGTACTTCCGGGCGGTCTCGATGGCACTGGGGCCCTCTGCTTGGCTGGTGGCATCTGCCACAGCAGGAACCTGGGGCTCCTCCAATGACATGTCGTGGTGGTGAGGGGTCCGACGTATCTGGGGAGGTTAAGTATGAAGACGGTTGCAATTGTAGTAAGGTGGGAAGACGAGGTATGCGCTCCGATTTCTTCTTGTGGGGTTTAACGCTGGGGGGTTTGGCTTAAATCAATGGTAGAGACAAGCTTGAAAAAAATTGTTGTGTGGGTTAGAAAATTTTAACGCCAACTGCAACCCAAAAAGAGCTAATATAGACGCGGCAAACGCGGTGCTTGGGATCGGAGGTGGCCGGTGGGCCCTGCTCGTGCTCCAGGTAAGTATAAGTGCCATATACATTTGATATACACTGAGTATTGGGTAAGCTACTTGAGTTGGTACTTAAGTATTTAAGTAGGCTTACTGAGCAAGTAGGCACCATGTACTTGCTTGGGTAGTTGGATGTATAAAATTGTTAAAACGGGTATGAAGCTAATATTATCTGTCACTGCCATGCTACATACTGCATACTGCAACCAGCAGCTAGCTACCTAAGCAAGCACTTAGCTAGCATAAATTATGTAGATTGTATATGACAATGATCTGTCTTCCGGTCCCACCCGACTGACGCCAATATATAGCATCATATATGATCATATAGGAATGCAGACACAAAAATTTAGGAAATCTTCCGCGGCTGTCTCGCGACGCTGTGAACACAAAATAAAGCTAAGTAAGATGGAGTAAAGAGCGTGTGTGTGTATAAAAAAAGGCAAGGCGTTCGCCAAAATTACAAAACCTCCTGACGCCAACGCCCACTGACTTGGAACGAACAATCTTCACAATTCAACCAGTCTATCAAGTCGCACTAAGAGAGGATTTCGAACGTCGGATTTTTAAAAGGCTCCGACAAGTTTATTAAACATCATACTGTCGATCTTTCTTCTTCTTCTTCTTCTTCTTCTTCTTCTTCTCCTACTCCTCCTCTACCACCACCACCACCTTTAGCTTAGCTTGTAGAGTTGAGAGTTGTCATCTTATAGTCGCCTTTGCTCATCGCATCTAAAATCGCTCGGCCTTCCTCCTTGAGAGTCGGGATACCAGGTTCCCCTCCCACGACGAAGTACTGAGGCACAAAGGTAGAGTTCTGAGCGTCACGCTCAGCGGCTTCCCTTCGTTTCTGGTCCTCAATTTCGACCTTCAGCCTTGTTGCCTCATTAAAGTTTTTCGAAAGAATTGCATCCGTGACCTTTTGCCACATCTTTCTGCTCTCGTTGTCTAACTGGTCCTCGTTGGAAGGAACAAACTTGGTAGCTGGGAATAATGGCTTCACATCCACAATAAGTTTCTTCTCCTATAAACAGCAAAAATGGGGTATTAGCAGGATATAGTCGTTTAATATTCAAGAGGGATCATGATGGCTACCTTTGATCCGGCGGGTGTATAGTATAGCTCGGATATCCAGCAGCCGTCAATCCGGGCTTTGATATCCTTATCGGGGACATCTTTTATCCTTGTGATGGTGTCGTTTTCTGGGTCATATTTAAAAATCACACCCTCAACCCTATATTTGGACCTTCCGACCCACGGCTCGTCGAGATAATGCAGGATAACTTTGAGCTTGAGCTTCGGGCAGGTGATATAGCAAATATCTTGGACCGTTATACTTAGGGCACCTATGTCGATACTTTAGCCACCACGTTGAGGGTATTCTTTCGTAATCCGGCCAACGCACCAGTCAATAAACCACCAAGGTGTGCGGCAGGGTGTGTAAGGTTCCAGGTCTCGTTAATTCTACCGTTATGAATATCGATGAATATCCCGAGGTTGTGATTGCCGGGAGCCACGCGAACTGGGGTAAAATGCGGAAATTGAAAATTAGCAAGAGCGTAGGAGGAGGGACCGGTTAAATAGAAGGCTTACTTGAGGTTCCAGTAAACCTGGCGCTTATCTGTAATAAAGGTTAGCTGTCAAGCTACTTGGAAGTTCCGTAGTTGCCGAGGTTGGCATGCCTGATCATATCCCTTGGCCGATATTCCCTTTTCTTTGCAATCCACATAAAATGCCGAGATTGGGGGGTGATGTGATGTCTGTTCTGTGAGGAAACACACGCGGGTTGGCTTTGCATCTGACCCTTCGGTATTCTCGACGTCCCAGTGACACTGAGGTTTCGGATTTTAGCGTGTATTCCAATATGAATCAAAAGAGGTATGGATATTTTAGCTATTTACCCTAAAGAACTCCCCAAGTGTCGAGTTATAAGGCTGAAGACTGTTAGTAGGGTCTCCCACATTATTAACATCGCTCGGTATATTGTGGCGTACTTTGCATGGCTTCCCCTTGATAAATTTCTATTTTAAGACGTCTTAGTATTCGTTTACACGGCTTTGTTTGGTAGGGTGAAGTACCAAGTCCTTTGTGAACCAGAAGGTAAGAACGGCAAGGCACCTTTCGAGATCGTCATCGGATTCTCCTATACTAAATCGCGCGTGAATATTAAGGTATATGTCGTTCTCATCGCTAGGACTTCTTACTTGGCGAATGCGTTCGGGCTGTTCGAGTATGGTTGTTAGAGCTGCTAACATCTAGAGATACGGTGTTTATTCTCGATAAGCTTACTAGTCAAGGTAATTCCAATATTCCAAATTCGGGATCGGTTCCATCAAGTTCGCCGGCAGTGAGAATCGCACGCCCGCCAGATCCGCAACTCCGAGGAACCTATTTGACGCATTAGTCGCTTCCGTTGCCTTCATATTTTTATTCGAGGCTCATAGATTGGAAGCTTACTTCCTAAGGATACCGATGAGCATCGTAATCTTCCCTTTGGTCTCCGAATCCTGCGGCAAACTACCAGGAGTAGCCGGACGGGATGTTGGGTTGGAATGTGAAGGTGAACCGGTGCCGGACATTGTGTCGAAGTAGGTAGGAGTGGGTGCACTCTCTCGCTTGCACTCTCTGGCTCTCTCTCACACACTCTCTCTCTTCCAGGTTCTCGAAAACTTGAAGGACGTCCGGAATTTATAAATGGCTGGAATGATAGGGGTTTTCGAGCGTATATCTGTTGAAAGAAAGGTCGGTCAGGGAGGGTTGTCTACCGGAGAGAGCTTGGGAAGAGCTTAGGAGGAAATAAAGGTAGGTAGCAGGGGGAGCAGGCCAGAGGTGCATACAGGTGTGCGGTGGATGGATGGCTGGGCAGGGTGGATTCGGGTATCTAAGGAGAAGTGAGCCCGATTGCTGTGATTGCTGCGTGTGTCTTGTCTCCTTGCTGCTTTTGATTTGCTTTGCTCGATTTGGTTGAGGATTTTTTTTTTTTTTTTTTTTTTTTTTTTCTCCCTCTTACCTTTCTCGAATTCAAAAATTGGCGAGCAGGTCCAGAAGGCAAAGAATCGGGTACAGGACAAAATACATACGTTTGATGACGTTCCTTGGCAGCGATGCCTTCACACCCACACAACTTACAAGGTTAATTGTCCGATGAAAAGGCAAAATACTAAGAGGACTAGGTGTTTATAATAAGATCAATCCCGAGGGACTCGAGTCGTGGGAACGAATGAGCAAATCAACGAATGAATGAATGAACAAAACAATTGTGGGAATTCTTGGGCTATCTGGGCTTTTATTGTTCACTCCGGTTTCAAAAGCAAGATCGAGCTCACTCGGCTCGGTTCCGTTTTCTAGTGACTTCCTTCCTTCCTTCCTTCTTCTTCTTCTTCTTCTTCTTCTCCTTCTCCTTCTCCTCCTCCATCTAAAGGCAATGTCCGTAGCTTTTTTGGGCCAGGTACAGGCGAAAGTGAACTAAGGTACACATACACCCTTCCCTCTCTTTGCACGTGGGTGTCGGAGCTGTGATCTCATGCGCAAATAGCACCGCTAACTTAGGTACATACATGGTAACGAAGGAAGAAAAAAGGTTAACCAGCTGATTTGACGTTTCTGCTAAATTCCCAACACCAGAGTAATGTAAATATACTGCGTGCACACACTGTCGCGGGTTGTGAGCCCGGGGCGATGTCATGTTCATGTTCCGCAGGTGGAGGGTATACGTAGAGGGGTAGTTTCGAGCCACATGGGCAGAACAGTGGCTTCCCATTTGTCGGAAGCGGGAAAAATGTCTAAACCCATATCTTGAACCAATGTCAACCCCTCCTCTTGAGCTCAGAAGATGAGCATAGGATGCGGGTAGGTGGTCATATCATCGAGTCTATATTATTTTTAGTGCTAGTACGGATTTCGCCGTATCGGGATTCAGCGGTCAGTGATTCTTTGCAATTGTACGGAGTATTCGGCCAGCCGGTCACCTGGACTTGACATGAAGCGGTGTTTTTGTGGCACGGCTTTTTGTTAACAAACGCCACACTTCCCCCCGCGAATCCGTTGGGGACTATATGTCAGCAGAATAAATTATGCGATGACATCACCAAGTGCTATATTCTAGCCCTTGAATTGATAGGAAAGGGACCAAATCAATATGATTTTATACAAAGTACTAAGTATTCAGCTTATAATAAGGGCGGGGCAAGCTAGGAAAGCTATATATTTTGGGGGGGGTTTTATACACTCCGAAAGCTCCCCACACCGAACCGTTATATACACACATTTTTGCATAATAATATAAGAAGAGAGAGAAAAGGGAAAAGAAGATATATATAAAGCGGCTAGAAAACAGGAACGAAGCAAGACAAGATAGAGGATTTGTTTTGGGCAAGTCCGGAACCACAAGGGCCAAGGGCAAGAGGTTTTCTTTATTTATTTATTTTTCCTTTCTCTTTAAAATCCCTAGGAAGTAAAGGAGGAGTCTCAGGAGTCTCAGGAGCGGTCGTGAAAGTAAAATAAATTAAATAATTGAATTCAACCCAAATTTAAATTTACTTGCTCTGAACCATACCCGGGCCCTTGTAATCTGGGGAAGAAAATCCGGTGATGGGCTCGGATTTCTGCTCCTTGAGGTACTCGTTCGACATCTCTTGCCATTCCTTGGTCATGGTCTTCGGTGCTGGTTTAGCAGAGAGTGCATGACCACCGAAGAAGATGACACCGGTAAGGATCAGAACTCCAACGGTACCCTTGAATACGTACCAATTCTCGCCTGGAGGGTCTCCCCGGCGGGGTCCGTGAGGGCCAAATGCTATCCAGTATGCTACACGTGGCGCGATAAAAGATTAATCAGCGATTCCGTTCCAACATCATGAAGTTTGGCATGGAAAGCAAGGGGATCGGGGATCGGGGATGTATGTGTAAAGTTCGAGGTGGAAAGAACAAAACGGGATGTGTAATATGTGTATGTGTGTGTGTGTATACGCACAAGCTTTCTTCTCTGCCAATGTAAGGTCAGCCCACGAGCCCTTCATCCTATCTCTCAAAGCCATCCATAGTTCTGCCTGTTCCTGCGGGGGCATGTTCTCCCATCTCTTCTCGATGTCGGCCAAGGTTGGAGCGGAAACGGCATGTGAAGGAGCCGTTGAGGCATCGCGTTTAAGTAAACATTGAGGAGTAGCCACGGCCACACGGGGGATGATGGCTGCAGATCGGGATGGGGTAAGTCGGAGGAGGCTGGAAGCGGTGGTTTTGGCTCGGAGGAAGGACATCGTGAAGAAGAGAGAACGGGAGAAGAGTGGAGATTTATCGACGGTCAGTGAGAGGCAGAATTGAAGATCAAGCTTTCAGCAGGAGGGAAGAACCCAGTCGATGAATCAATTGGATCCAAAAAAGGGCGCTGACCGAAGGGTAGAATTTGGGGTCGTCGTTTGGAGGGAGAGGTTTTTCGGGCTTGAGGAATCGTTCGGGTGTGGTCGTTTCGTTACTGCTTCGAATTTTTCCCCAATTTGTTGTTGCAGCGGCCAATTAATTCGATTCGGTCGGCTAATCCAGCCAAACATCACACCACTTTTTTTTTTATATATTTTTTTTTATATTTTTATATATATTTTTATATATATTATATTAATATTATTTTATGTATTTATTTTTATTTATTTTTTTATTTTATCTTATGATTTAATTTATAAGTTACTTACCTAGGTAAGTAAGTAAGTAAGTAAGTACTCTTATGTATGGTCCTCGTCACGATCATCATAATCATAATCATCATCACGACTGCATGACATTACATTACCCACTGGAATGAAAAGAGGGGTGGATGGAGTGTATATAAAGTACTTAAGTACTGACGTCTATATCTTTATTTTACAGCATCGGTTAGAAGAATTAATCAATGTCACGAGCGAATTGACGAAGAATGGACAGACGGAGGGCAAAAGACACGCTTAATCGCTCATGGATCCTAGCCAAGTCCTTTTTTCCTTCCTGGACACACGGGCTTCACGATAATGTGAGGAATTAACAACTAGAAGAAACTCGGAAGCTAGGCCAGGATTTCGGGATCTGGGTCAGATTTGCGGAAGCTTGCCGGGCAGGGGATTTCGGATAGTATTCATCTTGACTATCCATACTATGTGTATGTACTCCGTAACATATGATTCGACAAGTTAAGTGGCGATGCAATAATGATATCAAAGATCGGACCTGCTGAGTAAGAGAAGTTGGGGGTCAGGCCATTCAGTTCTCTCTCTCGAGAGAGAGAGCTCAGAGGTTTTGTTTGATCAAAGCTGGCTGGAAACGGCGACCGGCTGGTGCAGCCCCGGCCATTGCATCAATTCAATTGGAATCCTATCGATTCTCCCTCACGACTGTCATGCCAATTCTTGTTTTAACCCGTAGGAAATAAGAAAGTGCCTTATGGAGGTAAGTAGGTAAGAAGTATGTAAAAACTAAGTAATATTAAATATAATCAATCCATTTTTAAACCCAATTTCTTCGTTGGGCCTGGTCAGAGCTCAACATATAAATTCCTGTCCGATCCGCCCCTCTCCCATCCTTTCTCTTCCCTCCCTCCTCTTCCTCTTCCCTCCTCACTCTTCATCCTCTTCATCAATCATTCCAATTGGACTTTTGACCTCCACCCAGACCTAACTTGACTTTTATAAAAGACTTTTTTTTTTTGTAAGTTGCTTCTGTTCATGAATTCGCCTTCAATGCCCCGCGTTGGTGTAAGGTGGGGGTGATGGTGGGGTCACATTTGCTTTGACATCATATACCCCCCTCTATTTTATCTTCCACTCTCCCTCTCCCTCTCCCTCTCCTTCTCTCAACCTCGCATCGCTAATCATCGTGGGTCTCTCTTCTTGACACAACGGAAAGAAAAGAAAAAAAAATCAAAATCAAAATGGTTACCAAAGTTGGCATTAACGGATTCGGCCGTATCGGCCGTATTGTAAGTCTTCTACTTCCCAATAACCCCCCCTCTTAATCAAATTGCTAAGTTCATCTCCAAGGTCTTCCGAAATGCGTACGTCTAATTACATCACGATACCCTCTCCCGTATAACAACGCCCATCTATACGCATTTCGTAAACTAACCCCGAACCTCTTATCATACAGTGTTGAGCACCCAAATGTCGACATCGTCGCCGTCAACGATCCTTTCATTGCCCCAGACTATGCTGTATGTTCCCCTCCCCCCCTTTTTTTTTCTCTCTCCTGTCTCTCTCTATATATTATCATTATGCCAATTTTTTTTCCTAACCTCGTCTTCCCCAATAACAGGTTTACATGCTCAAGTATGACTCTACTCACGGTCCCTTCAAGGGTGAAGTCTCCACCGAGGGTGGCGACCTCATCGTCAATGGCAAGCGTATCAAGTTTTATGCCGAGCGTGACCCAGCCGCCATTCCATGGAGTGAAACCGGTGCTTCCTACATCGTTGAGTCCACCGGTGTCTTTACCACCAAGGAGAAGGCCGCCGCCCACTTGAAGGGTGGTGCCAAGAAGGTCATCATCTCTGCCCCATCCGCCGATGCTCCAATGTTCGTCTGCGGCGTCAACCTTGACTCCTACACCAAGGATATTGATGTCCTCTCCAACGCTTCCTGCACAACCAACTGCCTGGCTCCTCTCGCCAAGGTCATCAACGACACTTACGGAATCAAGGATGGCCTCATGACCACTGTCCACTCCTATACTGCCACCCAGAAGACCGTCGATGCACCATCTGCGAAAGACTGGCGTGGTGGACGTACCGCTGCCCAAAATATCATCCCATCCTCCACTGGTGCTGCTAAGGCCGTCGGCAAGGTCATCCCATCTCTAAACGGCAAGTTGACCGGCATGGCTTTCCGTGTCCCAACTCCTAATGTTTCCGTCGTTGATCTCACTGTCAACCTTGAGAAGCCTGCCAAGTATGCCGAAATCGTCGAGACCCTCAAGGCCGCCGCCGCCGGTGACCTCAAGGGAATCTTGGCCGTTACCGAGGATGAGGTTGTCTCCACCGATCTTATGGGTAACAATGCCTCCAGCATCTTCGATGTCAAAGCCGGTATTGCTTTGACTGATACCTTCGTCAAGTTGGTTTCCTGGTATGACAACGAGTGGGGTTACTCCCGTCGTTGCCTGGATCTTATCGACTATATCTCCAAGGTTGATAGCCAGTAAACAATTCCACAGCTTGGAGGGTTTTTTCAGTCTCTTTTGGGAAGTCCAATTGGCTATAGCCACTCACTTTAATATTTGCTTTTTTGGTTGAAGATGGATTGAAGAGAGTTCCTCTCTTTTAACGTCCCCTGTGCGTTTCTTTGGGTTGCTTTGTGCAACAGGCTGTTTGCTTTGAACTCGTCACGGGAGGCAAGGCATCCTGTATGTAATAAAAGAATAAAAGCCTAGTATCCTCTTCGACCTGAAGTCGCCTTCCCTTACCCTGGTGGACCCCAATAAAGTAAGTATTTATAGGTAGTTTGTAGCCTGCGATGTGAGACACAACAATGCCAAGATGGGTCGAGTATTCGCAAGTATCACAATAGTGCTTTTGCTTTTGCTCAAGTAATCTGTCATAAATATATCAAACACGGATAGGTACCTAAGTAGCACCCCGCTATGCTCGTCGTTCGTACATTCCACCCTTAGTCGCCTGCTCGTATCGATCAAATCCTTTCTCCGTATGTCTTCTCTCGGAATCCTTTCTTTGCTCTTCCAGCAACTGTGTGGTCGGGAAGTCGCTTTCCCAGTAACCCATAACCTCTGGAGCCTTTTGATGCTGCGCCCTGTGTCTCCCGAACTGTAAATTTCGTTCGGATTTCTCGCGCGCGGCGTTCCACTCCTTGTATTGTTCATTGTTTTTCGTTCCGATCTCTTCTTTATCTAGCGGCGACGAGTCTCTTGCGCCAAACCTGGCGGATTCGTATGGCACGGGAGGCTTCCACATTTCATGCAGCCTGCCGCTAGCAAGATCCCTACAGCATTCCTTAATACACTTAGGTAAACAATCTTTCCTAGCTCTATTCCTTACTACCTCGCCGAATGCAAAATCCAATCCTTCGTTTTTGTTTTTGTTTATTCGATATTTACTTGGTGAGAAGGGGTTGTCGGGGGTTTTAAGTGCTGGAACTGCTGTGGGAGCCGTTGATTTCTCTGTTCGCTGTTTCTTTTTTTGAGAACTTCCTTGTGGACCTCCTGGGGGGCGTTTCTCCCCCGGAGTGGCAGCAGCGGCAGTCTGTGTGCTTTCGACTAGAGCTGTAACTGGTTCGTGAGTGAAAACCAAGCTACTCCTTTTTAGAGGCTGCTTCGCTGTTGATATGGGGCAGATGCTTTTACGCTTTAGCTTGAGAGCCCCCGTACTACGAGCAAACATAGGAGGATGTCTATTATTTTGTGTGGGCGTCGATGGTAGGTTGGTCAAGTTCTTCGCCACGGGTGGGTTCTCTTTGTCGTAAATTTCTTCATTTCCTGCTAGTTTATCAAGTTGCTTCGTACTACCACAAGGTTGGAGGTTGATAGTATCTGCGGTGCCCGGCTCTATTAGGCCATTGGGGTCTATAATTTCCCTTAGAGGGTTTCGAAGGCCCGTGACGATATATGCTTCAGTTTGTGACATTGGCTCTGGAGAAGGGTTTTGTTCGGAAGGCGCTCTCGCTCCATCTTCTTTGGAAATAGGTAGGGGTTCCATCGGAACAGCCTCTACATTGGTTACTTTGGTTGCGGTGTTAGGATCTTCTTTTAATCTCGGCATACGAGAAGGTGGTCGTGATAGAGCGGGTTCTTCTTCCGATGTGTCGTGAATAACAGGCCCGTTGTGAACTCGTTGACGATTTGAGACGGCGGACTGATCCCCCTTTGCATCCCTTGAAGATTTCGTCCAAGAAGATTGTGTCAAGAAAGGGGTTCGAATTCCATCTTTCTCCGGAGTGGAAATCACTTGTCCGAAACTCCTGATTCCAACATACTCCCGCCTCGGCGCAGTAATATTATCGAGATCAAAAGTCTCTTGTTCGCCGTGAACAATATGGCTATACCCATACTTCGAGTACCAGTCATGTTCAGACATCGACTCTGATTTGATATTGACTAATGCATCCTCTATTACTTCCCAATCTACACTGGCACGATGGCTTTGAATTGGAGATAGGGGTTCGGGGTGCAAAACCGCAAGAGTGTCTGATCCAGGTTTTCGCATTATTGCCTTTGATGTTGGTGAAAACTTTTGTAAGGCGCTCTCTGCTTCCTCCTCCTCGTAGACACTTTCTTCATCGCTGGTGACATCGGGGTCTTGGGTAGACGAGGATGGGGGTGCCGATTTTAGTAGTTGCGTGGGCGTCTCGGCAAGTGGACGGAGCATAGACGTTGATGCCGTTGATCCAGTCGGAGGAGGAATGGACTGGCCTCTTGTGCGCATTATATTGTGACTACTGATTGTCATGAATAGATGCCTAAGAGGTGTCGCAATATTAGGCCACGGATCTCGAGTCGGCCGCCGGTTTAAGTCAGAAGCAGTGACAATCCCCCTTTCCAACATCTCAGCTCTCCACTGGTCATCATCTTCTCCGTACTTCCTATACTGCCTCGCAGCGTCTGTACTCGTTTTTATGACCGCCTGAATTACGGTCTGGCTAAGGTCTAGCAGCTGCGTTATTGTCCCAAATTTCCTCTCGAACTCTTTGACCTTAGCCCTTTCCATATCGAGTTCCCTCTGCTTGTCATCTGGAGCTCGGGGTGTTTCCTCCCTAAATTCTGAACCGTCAACTATTGAATGATCCGGATTTTGTTTTACTAGACGGTTCTTTTTGCTCATAAGTTGTAGAGACTTGAGAACTTTACTGTATTCGTCTTTTGTCACATATTCTACGCCGTCTATTGTGTGAAAGGCATTGGGTGAATATGGCGGGTATGAATCCGGAGGGGGCTTTGGACTTTTGAGTCTTTCAATCTCAGCTTCTAGAGTCGCTATTTTACTTTCATGTTGAAGCTCTAGATCTTTACTCAACGATGCAGCCGCCACTAGGAAAATCGAAATAAAGGCAAAACGAAAAAAGGGTGTGCGTTAGCTTTGAGAAATGGAACTAAAATCTTGTAGAGGATGGTTGCTTACGTATCGCTGCGGCCAATTGCTGCTGAAAGGTTTCGGATTTTTCTAAGAGAGGACCAAAGATCAAGTCCCGATTGATAGAAGTAGTCATTGTATTTATGCTAAGGTTTTGGCCGGATTATATTAGAGTAATGGATGTGATTTATGATAAACCCAGTGCAGGCGGAGGGTAGATGCATACTAAGTAGGTTAGGTACTTAGTAAGTATGCAGGAAGTCGCCTAGATTTGCGATTGAGGCTAGCAAGAGCCATACAAGGAAAGTCGCCACACGTGCAAGCTGTTGTTGTCGTGACGCGTTAAGTGTTTCGACGGATACCCGATTTAGCGACACAACACAACGCAAAATACCTAACGGGCCTGCAGATTAGGAAGGAATGACAAACACATCTTTAGACGGCACCTCGTATCACAGATCAGTATAGACAGTAACCCACCCTCGATTAACCATCCCGTAGCGCTTCCTTATTGTGTCATCTGTATTCAGATTCAGAACCCAGCATTTCCTCCAAGCAACATCACCGGGCTAGGACAATGGGAAAGCGTCGTCGCCTCCTCGATGATAACGGCAACAATGTTAATGGGTCCCAATCGGCACAAGCTCAAGAACCTACTCCAAAGCGCCGATACTTTGGCAAATCACATCTCCTCGCCCTCCCGCAAGAACTCATTCTTCGCGTCTTACATTTCCTTCCAGTCCAGACCCTACTTACTGTTTCTCGGGTGTCACGAAAGCTTCATGCCTTGGCTTCAGACCAGCAATTATGGAAAACTAAATTCTGGGCAAAGTTCATTCTTCCAAGACTGCAGCGAAGAGCCCGGCTTAGTATACCCGACTCACACGGTAGCAGGGAACCTGAAACCGAACCGGGGGCAGTCGCTGATTGGAAGATGTGGCTGGAGGATCATGTGTTAATTCAAGAGGAAAGGAACCTGGCAGCTCTTGCCCCTTCATCAACTGCATCAGCATCACTTGAACCATACGAGGCCCTTATCGATGGGTATCTCTCATCTTCTAAACAACCAAAGATCACAAAGCCTACGCTCGACTGGAAAGGAAAGTTTCGATTACGGTCCAACTGGCAGCGGGGTGTAGCACAGTCCAGCCAATTGGGGCTTCTAAATCCAGTGTCTAACAATGAAAGCAAAGCGCCCCCTATCACAGGCAAATTCTACGAGGTAAGTCTTAATATCAATTCTTGGATGGTACTAAGACATAGAGCTTATTATGACAATAGGGTTATTTTTTTTCTGCCGACACTCAACATGGTGTCCGAGTTTTTGGTCGCCAAGGCCATTCAAAAAAGCTAGTCGAACTCGCGAGGCGGTCTATCACATTAGGCGAGCCCACCTGCATGTGTCTCGAAGAGAGTCTTCTAAATGATACCTCGAGGAAACGACATGAGGCTCGGAACATTGATTTCGTGGTCGGCTACAATAACGGTAGCTATGCTATTTACCACTTTAATCCCACCTCAGGCTGTCTCCGTGAGAAGTATATAAAAAATAAATCCGATGAAATTGGCACGATTGAAATCATCGCCTTCCATTTCCCCTACCTTCTTATCATAGCGAGGCTTAATAAATTTCAACTCTCGATAATTAACTTCCAAAGTGCCGTTAAAAGGAAAGGAGCTGTGGATTTGCATGATGGATTGCTCCTCCCCGATATATCTTTCCTCCCCCCTACCCTGGTTAAAAATTTATCCTTAGACCAGTCGTGGCTTCCCAGCTGTCTATCCCTCCGCAAAGACCCCGTCTCCAACAAAATTATCGGAACCTGCGTGTTTACCGTCAGAAGCGTCATAATCGGTACATCTATCACAATACAAGAATTCCACCTTTCATCTGAAAAACCAGTGATTTTGGAAACACAAACGTCTAGTCCACCTTTACATGAAGCTCTGGACTATGTTTTCTTCGGCAGAGCCGCTCAGCTTGCATTTACAGCGCCAACATGCGTTTCTTATCGTTATCCTTTCATCATGACGTCGCACGCCGACAATACCTTGGTACTGTATAATATGTTTACCAACAAAGAGGGCAAGATTGAGATATTATCTGGGCATCGCCTCTGGGGCCATAACTCATCGATCATGTCAGTCGAAGTTGGTTTAAGGAGGGCAGTAAGTGTAGACCGGCGAGGCGAAGTCCGATTTTGGGACCTGCAGGAAAGATTAGAGAGAACTTATGGCAAAGATCGCAGTACCAGGCTCATTGGTTCTGGGGACCCGTTGTCGTTGAATATAGGAGGGGTCCATAACTTCCCAAGAGAAAGGTGTGCGGTCGGATTTGGGGAGGAAAATGTCGTCGTATTGGAAAAGGTTACTAATTCTGGGAAGGATACCAAGGCGAGGTTTGAATTGCTCGTGTATGACTTCACATAGTACCCCGCATAGGGCGATGAAAAATGATGTATTACTACTAATTCACCCAATAACAAGAAGTCCAATACGATATCAAACTGTGTACAAAGGAAGAAGAGGAAAAAACGTATTCCTAGCATTTGCAATGCATGCCTAATAGGTAAAGATAATATACCTCGAATGAAAAAACATCCAATCCTACCCCTCTGCTAGTAGTGGTGGTGGTGGTGGTGGTGGTGGTAGTAGTAGTAGTAGCAGCAGCAGTAGTAGTAGTAGTAGTAGTAGTAGTAGTAGTAGTAGTAGTAGTAGTAGTAGTAGTAGTAGTAGTAGTAGTAGTAGTGGTGGTGGTGGTGGT